>NC_048316.1:3421974-3435295 GCF_013100865.1 Trachemys scripta elegans | reverse complement strand
GCCTGCCGGAGCTGCTGCGCAAGGGGGGCAAGCTGCTGCAGGTGCTGCCTGTGCCCGGCTGCAGCCCCCCCCCCCCCCGGGGCCTGACGGGGGAGATGGGGTGACCTCGGCCTGGCACAGCCCCTTCCCTGCGGCCCACGCCCTGGGGCGGGGCCTCCCCCGAGAGCCCCCCCCCGCAGGACATTGGCGGGGGGGGGGGGGCGGCCGCTTGGTGTATCTCGGGGTGTTTGTGGCGCCCCCGACAGGCAGTAGCGTGGGGGAGGGCAAGGGGCGCGAACCCGCTCGGAGCAGGAGCAGGGGTTGTCCAGCAGCACTGAGACGAGCTCCCCGGAGAGCCCCACACACTCCGCTTTGGGGGAGCGGAAGCTCATGGTGCCAATGCGCCTTCCCCCCGTCTCGGGGTCCAGAGACTCTAGCTCTGTAACCACAAAGGCACCTGGAGGCGCTAGTGGAATCTGTATTTTTCCATTTTCAGTTCCTTTATTTCTTTTAACCGATTTCACTTTTCAAGTTGTCTTTGTGTCCATTTCCAAACTAACTGTATTAAAGTGCAGATTGTGCCTGTGTGTGTCTTTTCTTTTTGTGAATAGCTTTCTGTTCCTGACTGCCGGCTCTGTTTGTATGAGGATGGGACCGAACTGACTGAAGGTTACTTCCACAGTATTCCAGATAATACGGACCTTGTACTACTAGCCCCAGGGGAGACCTGGCAGGGTTGTAAGTGGGAAAAATTTATCAGTTTATCTTGCAACTTAAACAGTTTCACATTTCAAAACCCCAAATGGGAAGGAGTCAGAATTTGGGATTTTATCTCCATCTTTTCAACTGTGGCTCAGTATGACCTTGTAAAGGCCTCCTTGTGCCGCAGTTTACCAGTATGTAAAAGGAGTATGATACCATACTAAAACTTCATTACAGCATTCTACTGTTCCTTTACTAGTCTGAACTACTAAAGCTAATCTACAGCTTTCATCTTTAAATACACGTGGATGCCTTATCACTGGGTTTTTGTTGACACCCTTATTTTAAAAATGTGTGCAATGGGCCACCCAATTATTAGTGATGTTACTATATTACTAAGGTAGTACTGTAAAAAGTAAACTGGAAGAAATTTCCCTCATTTTTCAGAGTTGATCAATTGGGTGGAGAAAAGCTTGGTGGGTTTTTGAACAGGTGCAGAATAAAAGTAAAGATGCCTTTACTCACTCAGAGTGGAATCTTACTCCCCAAGTAGTCATGTTGAAGTCAGTGGGGCTACTCAGAGGAAGGTGCTATTCAACATGAATAAGGTGCAGGGAATTTGGCCTGAAGGAAACCCTTTGCTCCCAGATTTCCTATGAAACACTAGAAAGTCAATACTGCAGTTTGGGATTTACCTTTCATTAAGATATAAATATTGAAAAATAGCATAATACTCTTAAAATGTTCTTTATACAGTCCCAGACAAACTTTTTATGGAACACATCAAAATCCTAGCTGAAAGCACACAGTTCAGACTACATAAGTTTGCCTAGCACTAGTTTAATTTTTTTCTTCATTTAAAACTACAGTTGTCAGTGACATAGATCACTTCCTAAATACATTTTACACCCAAAAAGATGACATTGTTGAGGCTGCACAAAAGCTGCTATCAGATGAGCAGGCTCCCAAGAGACAGAAGCTTCTAGTGGATCTCATTCAAAACCTAAGTGAAAACATTTTGGCAGAAAGCAGAGAGGAAGACAGAAAGTGGTTTGAAGGTAAGTTCTGTATCAGTATAACAGTTAAACCTCTCAGCAGTGTGATAGATGAGATAGTTTAAAATCGTTTCCATCTTTAATTTCTGTGATTTGATCACAACACATGGTCTATGTCCTCAACTCCTCTATGCTTTATCAACTCTTAATTCTAAAATGACCCAAGTGAAGAGAATCCTGCCATTTTCCTGGGAACACTATTGCACAGTTAAGTAGATCTGTCAGATATTCCTCTTACTTTCCTCCCATTTCTTCTACACGTACAGTCTCTGGGCAACTCTTTAGTGTCTAGATATTTTTGATTTATATTCCTCTTTCTGTTTAGATATCTATTCCCTTTAGATGTCACTTATTAAAAGAGCCAAATAGCTATAAATTAACTATCTCCTTTTAAGCCCATCCATCTGGTACCCTAATCATTGTGGTGTTCCTTTCTGAACACCTTTCAGTTTGTCATCTTTCTGATACAGGAGTGCCTGGAACGAAACACAGTATTCCAGGTATGGGCCATCAAGGAGTACCATTAAGAGCAATGATTGGTATATGATTTATTAAGTGCAAACAACATGCTGAGCCCTATGTAAAGCCAAAATAGTAAGGCATTCTTGGTGTCCAGAGTGCTTACACTCCGAACAGGGAAGCAAAGCAAATAAACAGCCATACTCACTTCATTTCATAAAGAAAAGGAGCCAGAGGTCCAGCCAAGTAAAATAACAGCTTGAGAGTTTTTGTACAAGCAGCAAGTCATAAAATATTTTTTATTTCTTTTAGGTATAGAGTCTCGCTTTAAGAATAAATCAAGTTATATGAGATACAGTTGTGAAAGCAGAATACGAAGTTATATGAAAGAGGTAAAAATTGCTGTTTTGAATGTAGCTTGGTCTCAAGCTGTTATTAAAAATAAATCTTTACATTAGGCCTGAACAGCTGATTTTTTTTCCCCATAAACAGCCATGGAAGTTTTAAATTTAAATCTATTGAATTTATTAAATAGATTCAGGGTGCAATAGGCACGGTCTGAGCTGACATAGTGCTTTCTATTTTCTTAAAGGTTAGCAGTTCTACTTCAGCTGTTCATCCAGCAGCACAAGCAGAATATAAAAGAATAACTGACTTTATGTTGGATAAACTGAAGTCTGTTAAATATAATGGCTGTTACTTTGACAGAAGAGAGGAGGAGGCGGTCCGCCTCTGCACTACTGAGGGATGGTTCTCCTGTCAAGTAAGAAACTATTTCTAAGATCAAGAAGTGTGTGTACGTATATTTTATGTGCTATGCTCATGAAAATAAATTGTAATGGGAGTTATGCATTTAAAGGAAGAATAAGCCTCTGGGCACTACAAACTATTAAACTGAAGAGAAACAACTTACCTACCTACGGTGACTGAAGGACGCTGCCAGCATAATTTGTTTTCAGATAAAATACTTCGGTGTTTTTACTAATTTAAACAAGACTTAAAACCAACAACTGTTTTTTTGGTTTTGGTCTGATATTTTAAACATTGTAGCACTGAGAGTGAAACTGACTAATTACTTTGAGCATCCAACTTTTGAGAAGCATAAATTGTGGCAAATTACCTCTTTTAATAATCAAGGGTGTGGGTAACCACTAACTTATTTACAACATTTTTAAGTTGACAGTGTCCCTTTGCTGATTGTCATACTGCTGAACAAATTCAAGCCTTACTAGGGGAGGCAAGACTTTCCAAGATTCTGTATTTTATTTAAGTAAAATGTCTGATTTAGGCTGACATTTCATTTAGGCTTTCAGCAGGACATGGTGTCAACTGTTGTGTAAACAATCACGCAGCTTTAAAAGAGGACTTGTTTCTTGCCCTTCATAAGCTAAAAATTGGATTTCACATCTACTGCCCTGAACTACTGCTCTACAAATTGTTGTAAAACAGCAGCGGTATCAGGGACCTCAGCACTGGCTTTCCAATCATTGTTAAAAGTTCCACCATGCTAAGACCTGCCCCCTATTCACCTCTTACATAGGCACACATTTCACAGTCATTCCTTAGCCAGAGTTCTTGGCTGCAGCAAGTGCTGGCATGCTCTACAGCAGTGGTGGACAACCTGTGGCCCATCAGGGTAATCTACTGGCAGGCTGCAAGACCGCCTTTACATTGACCACCCTTAGGCATGGCCGCCTGCAGCTCCCAGTGGTCGCGGTTCACTGTTCCCAGCCAATGGGAGCTGCGGGAAGTGGCGCGGGCCGTAGGGACATGCTGGCTGCCGCTTCCTACAGCTCCTATGGGCCGGGAACGGCAAACTGTAGCTACTGGGAGCTGCGGGCGGGCGGCCGTGCCTAAGGATGGTCAACGTAAACACTGTCTCGCAGTTTACCCTGCAGATTACCCTGATGGGCTGCAGGTTCCCCACCTCTGCTCTACAGTGATGGAATTTGAGGAAAGAGATAACTACTTAGATACCCAATTAAATACAAGCACAAGTTAGCTTACTGATATTGACTGCTTATCTGT
Organism: Trachemys scripta elegans; assembly: GCF_013100865.1. Classification (NCBI taxonomy): domain Eukaryota; kingdom Metazoa; phylum Chordata; order Testudines; family Emydidae; genus Trachemys; species Trachemys scripta. The sequence continues at coordinate 3,431,072 of NC_048316.1, read as the reverse complement.
GCAGGGAAGAACTATTAAAATTTGATCCTGTATTTCCAAAGGGAGGCTTTGTCAGTGGATGGCCTTGATTCTTCCCATATTTTTTCCTATGCAACAAGTTGAATACATTTTGCTGTGTGGATACCATCCCACTGCCTTTATCTTTTTACAGGGTCCTTTTGACAGGGATTACTGTCTGTGTAAACATTCCATCAATCCCTACAGTAACAGAGAGAGCAGAATCCTCTTCAGTACGTGGAATCTCGATCATATGTACGTATAAAACATTAAACCAAACATACCTGTTACACACTGTCTACCTTCAGTGTCAAACAAGTTACCACCCAGCTAGTTTTCATCTTACAGGGAAGTCTGATAGTTAGTCTGTTGGTCTGCTCATTTTATCCTAAGTCCACTGAGATGGAAGATACTCAGATATTGCAGCGATGGGTGGCAGGATAGAGCTCTACAATAGATACTACATTCTAGTACATTCATCATTAGCTGCTCTTCCCTTTCCCCTAACTTCTCTTTGTATTACAAACATCCCGCACTAGGCTCCTCAGGTGACCGTTCTCTTTCATTTCTGCCCCTGCCCAAAGCTGTTTCAGGTGTTATGCACTTAGAAATTACATAGGATTCTAGGGTCCACGTTATTCATGCTAAGCTCCTTTCTTTAGAATTTAAAAACCACCATCACACACATCCTAGTATCAATGCAGAAAAATCTTACACATGACTGAAACGTTAACTCCCATCACTCCTTTAGGGAATACATACATGGTTCATAAAAAAGAAAGTTTGTTACTGTCAATAATGGGAAATGCTTCCTTCATTTTATATTGCAGAATAGAGAAGAAACGTACTATTGTCCCGACACTGGCAGAAGCTGTTAAAGAACAAGATGGAAGGGAAGTGGCCTGGGAATACTTCTATCAGTTGCTGTTTACTCTGGAAAATTTAAAACTAGTGCATATTGCTTGCCATAAGAAAACCAGCCATAATCTTACCTGTGACAAAACTAAAATATACAGAAAAAGAAAGCGTATGCGGAAGGTCTCAAAGTGATGAAGGTGGCTCTTTGCAGTAGTTTTCTAAACTATTTGAAAGGACACCATTTTTAATATTTCTGAAATTCTTAGTGAAAGATCATGGATTGATCTCTTTTTGCTAAATTCCCTAATATAGATGGGTCTGCAATCAAGCCTAGTTCAAACACTTGTCATTCCACCTTTCACTTGGTTCGTGAGGCCCCAGCTCATTATCCAAGCAACCTGCATAGTTTATAGAATGTGAAATGTAGTTTATATAACAGACCTTTTATACCAAGTGTCCTGGCCCTTTAGCCATAGGTACAACCTAGGCAGTTTAAGTCTCTCCCAAACCCAATGATATTGGCTTTTTTGTCTCACATGAAGCCAGACAAGGGTGCTGCCTGGAAATAAAGTTCAGTCTCTATAACTGAGTTAATCCTGGCCAGTTTTGTAGGCGTGCCAAAAATGGGAAAAGTTGTACTAACGTGGACACCACTAAATGACTCTGAGGGAGATTTTCAAAGGGTGCCTAAGGAAGTTAGCAGCAGAGATCCCCTTAAAATTCATTGAGGGCTGTACTTAAACATTTAGACATTTTAGAAAATTTCCCCCTCAACTGACCACAAACTGCCAGATGGATAAAGACTTAACATGTTCAGAACTAGATCTGATTGAGAGATGAAAGGCTTAGTATCCCATTACCAATCCAGGCTTTGATCTCTTTCTTACATTAGAAATGCAGGTCCAAGAAGCAAGCTCCAGCAACGTTGAGCTATTTCTGCAAATCATTAATTTCCAAGCGCTCTGGAACAACAATGCACTTAGCTATTGCTTTCAACATTAAGTCTGTAAGGTAGTTAAGTTGTTTTACAGAGCTTACAGCTGGGCAAACAATCCCTGTGCCTTAGATTTACCAAAGGCCACCACACACTCAGTGGCAGAGCTACTCCCAGTCCTGTGTCCCAGGGATCTCTGCTCTAATCTACTAATGACTCCCATTTTTAACCTTTACTGTTATTTTATGTACATATTTTCTAAAGAAACTTTATCAGGGGTGCTAGATTCTGTCTTTTTTTTTTTTATTGATGTTCCCCTTTTATTTTTTTAAATACCATCTTTCAACTTCCTTGGCTGCTTGACTTTTCTTGCAGTGTTGTACAGTTCTACCTATGAAGGATATTACAGGAAAAGGTATTGTATGTTCAATATCTTTGATAATTGTCTGTTCAGCTGTGTTCCCCTCTACCTCTTAATTATGTAGTAAAATGTGAATGATTTTTTTTTAAAAAGGCCATCTAAAATCAACTGAATTCTCAGGAACTATGTAAATGTAAAACTTCAATATATTTTTATATATTTGTTTAATAAAGATCTTTCAGGCATCCTTTTCCTCGTACATAAGTATAAAGGAGAAATAAGGTGTGTACAAGCAACTAGTGCAAAATCAAATGAACTAATACCCACTTCTGATAGTGAAGTATAAATTGATCAGGCTAGAATAGTGTCTTTGTGGCACAGAGTTGTGTTTTTACATTTGGTGAAACACTGGTCACAACATGCGTATCTCCTCTTCTCTCTGGAGAGGTCTCTTTTTTCCATGTACTTGCTTCTCTCTCTCTTCCACCACAACCACTGCTCCAAGTAGCATTAGGTTATTAGTACAAAAATACCATCTTATTGTTCAAAGTGGGGAAGTTTTACTATATACAAAAAAAAGTGAGTAAAACTCAGAAAATAAGCATTCAGCATTGCTGCTATACAATGAGCAGGTGCATTTTTAAAGCAGGGCTATGGCAGTCCCAATAGTTACCTGTCCCCGTTAATTTTTAAACATATACTACTTTATACAATCAAAACAATTGAACAGTACTCTGTAACTGTTTTAATACCTGTAAATAAATCTACACACACTCCAGGATGACATTTTTGGAGATGTCATAACAAATGAAGATCCTGTTCTTGCCCTGCTGACAAATGTAATGTGGTCTATAAAGCACGTTCCCTAAATAATTTAACATCACCCTTCAAGATGCTATTAAAAATAAATGTTATTCCACCCGAATAGACACTTATGAGGGACATTGGTTCACAAATAAATCCCCAAAAGCCTGAAGGATAAAGGTATAGGGATTACAGCAAGATTTAGTTGTTAAAAATCATAATCACACTATTTAAAAAAGTTGAATGCCTTTATATTACTGCATTAGAAAAGAGGAAAAGCAGTAAGACATTGCTGGCAGCAATAGCATATCAGATGAAGTGAAAATAAGAGAATGAACATACCCTATACAATTCATTCAGCTTTTATGTGGCTGCTTAATAGGCAATAGCTGTAGAAATGAATATTTATATAAGCCATCTGCTGATAGGTTTCCTACTTTTCTAGAAATACGGAGAGCAAGTACTTAAAGTTTCAAAAATATAGATCTGGAAGCTTATTGCCTAATAACCACTTCCAATGAAGTGTTACCAACGTTAGATTAACTAATAATTTTCATAAAGTCATTTGAAGCTACCACCTGGGAAAATCAGGCAGACTGACCTTATTCCATACTTCCAACACCATTCATCTAGTAATAAATTGCTGAAGAAAGCTCAGAGATTAGTTTTTACTCCTTCTTGAGCATCAACAGAATTATTTACTGAGCTCCCATCAGTGTAAACCAACTGAAGAAAACAGTAAGGTTACATGGGTATAAGTGAGGGCAATATTTATCCTACAGTAGCTTTACTGCTGGTAATATATGAGAAAGAAAGAAAACCGAGCTTATATCTCAGATGGCAGGTGGAGGTTGTTGAACAGGCAGAGAGTAAAGCTCCCATACTTGTTCGTAAAATAAGCACAGCTGGTCATCTAGAGACAAAACATAGAACCCACACTGACATTTGTACAGGGCCAGTTTTCCCAACAGAACCGCAATTTAAAGGTTTGTGAGTAGAATTGATTAGTTTCAGAAGTGAACAAATGGTGTAACACTAAACATAAGAAATACATGATGGACTCCCTCTTAGGTATTGGGTACTAGCAGCTTACTTACTAGGCACCTATGAAGAACACCATACAATAATAACACAAGTGTGTTAGTCACATTTTGCTTTTAAGATTTTTCTGCTTTTTAAGAAAATAACTGTTAGCCCCACGATGACTTGTGTTGTATGCACTCAAATTTACATAATGCTCGTTAGCTGTTCCTCTTCACAACAAAGAGATAAAGTAAAATTGCTTCGTTTATTAAAGCAACCAGTCCTTTAATTCTATTAAATTGTTTAATTCTGTTAAATCAGTAGCTGTGGCTTCTAAATCCTGCTGACTTCACACTTCCACATTCACTAGTAAAGGCACTCTCTCTCTTCCACACTCAGCTTTGGGTTTTGTCTAGGATTCCTATAGAAATAGACAGTTTCTCTCTAAGAAAGGCACTTGTAGAAAGATGTCATGCCAGTGACATGTGATGGGTAGGATAGCTAATTATAATAGGATCACTAATTATTTTAACAGACTTATAGAAAAATAGACAATTTAACAACTTAAAAAAGTTATCTTTTTTGCATTCTGTGCTTAAAGTGCATCATCGTCGTCATCATCTTCCTTTGCAATGAAGTGCAGCTTTCTAAGTTCCCGCCTGCTCATTGTGGTGCACGCGACTGCAGCTGCTGGGAGGTCCTTTAAGAAAGAGAATTTATTAACAAAAGCCAGCTGCTGTAGCAACCAAACAGCCCTTCCATACAGACATTTCACATTACTATATACAGGTTCCACAACTGGTATATGCTAGACATTAACATATCCCTACTACAGCTGACTGTGTTCACATAGATCTTAAGTAAAAGCAGAAGCAGTCTGAGGTGAGCCTACTCAAACTACTCATGTGAGCTCATGCTAAGAGCAAAAAAATATCTGCCTTAGCGTGTGGTGCTTGCTTTCTTTTTTAATAGTTGGGGGGGGGAAATTATTGGACTAAGTGCTCTACAAACAAATCCACACATTACCCCGTATGATGGTTAAGTATTATTCCTCATTAAACAGCTGGGGGAAAAAGATTATGTCTTGTCCAAAATTACAATGCGTCAGTGGTGGATCTGGGAAAAGATCTCAGAATCCTGTCCCATACTCAATCCATTAGTAGAGCTGGTGGGAAATTTCTGTTCTGTGGGAAAATTCTCAAAAATCCTGATTCAGAAACATTATTTTGCAAGGGAAAAATGTTTAGTTTTGGTTGTTACATTAGAATATGAAAGATGATCTTATTTATTATATTATTAAAATATAATAAGTCAAAAAATTGACATTATTGAAATGAAACATTTTACCTTATCAAAACAAAATGATAAAGCTGAAAAAACATTTAGACATTTTCCTTTCAAAATCAAAGTTCCTGCGAAATGTTTCAATTTAGATGAAACTCTTTTTTTTTTAAACAGCAAACTGTTCAGCTGAAAGATTTTCAGCCAGATGTATCCAATAGCTCAGGATGTTTCTCTAATAGATTGTCAATACTGGTCAAATTTGCTTCAAGTTTTGGCACCACTCTAACATTCTTTGGACATATAGACTAAAAGCTAGAAAGGAGTTCATAAGAGCAAAATTAAAACAACAACAAAAACACACTTCAAAGTTTTATTCTTCTAACCTGCATGAACTCCATATTTCCAAAGAATCGGTCCACTGGCATTGGCTGGTTACTGTCCTCATCTAAGAAAGCACTATTATCCAATTGTATTGGTTTCTTCTGGAGATCCACAGGCTCCAGCCCAGACTCATCTGAAAACGCAGTTCCACAGCTGCTCTCCTCTTCCACATTTGGGATATGGTTTTGCAGGAAAGTTTCATCTTCCTCTTTCTTTGGTGGGCAGCTATTTCCCTTCAGTGCAGATGGTTTTATGGAAACATCATCATTATTCCCCTGTATCTCTTCATTAATCTTTGGAGCATTTCTGCTTTTACTCTGTAAAGGCTTCATATTGGGGTCAACTGAATCTCCCAAATGTTGATCCTCATCAGACGTTTCCGTTGGTTCTTTCAGAAGAGGAACACTTCCATTTCCAGATACAAGTTCTTGTAACTCCAGTTTCACTAGACTGTTTTTTTCACATTTTAGCCTCTTTGAAGGGCGTCTGTCAGTTGCTTTGTGTGAAGAAGCCTATCACAAAGAAAGAAGATGTAAGGTCTACTTCAAACAAACTTCACTAGACAACATTGGTGACAGGCTGGATATGAAGCTGAACGGCTTAATGAAGTGAGCACTGGGTGTTTTTTAGGGGGCTGCAGTTTGACCCAAAGCTACATGCCTAAGGAAAGTTGATTTTATGATAAACAGTGGGTTTAAAATTTGACTCAATTACATTTCACAAAATTACAAACAAACAATTACCATTTGGAATCCTCTTCCCATGGAAAGCACAGAACTAATGTAGCATGTAGATAATCACCCATCATATTTTTCACAATATTCTTCTTGATAGTTACCATAACAAAATTAACTTTATACACTTTAAATTATGAGATCGCTATTATATAGGAATTCACAAGACATACATACACACATGGTTTACCACAGTGCACTTTATGCTGTGAACAACAAATCTGGAAAACTGACTCCACAGTGTATAAACTTGTTCCCTTGACTGTGTTTTTTGCATGGCCATATAATCAAATAATGTAAATATAGTGAATTTGAAAAAAAAAATTCTTTAACAAATTCTCAAGCTAAATCTATCACACTGGTAGCTCATTTTGTAGCTGTTTATAATTAGATGCAAAAAAACCCCCTTCCTTGCAGTGTTTAAACAGATTTTAAACCTCAGAAGAATTGTGGTTCCCACAGCAGCCATAAGTAGGCCACATTGCACATATATTAACATTAAAACCCTATACAGACCCTATACAGAAAGTAAGTGATAATGATTGCTGGGGAGGACACATTTCCTAGTAATTAGTGACTTGCTGAAGGAATGGAGTCATTAACCTCACCAAGCTTATGCTCCCTATACTTCTGTTAGTCTCAAAGGTGCCACAGGACCCTCTGTTGCTATTAACCTCACCAGTCATTAATCGATCAGAAAATGCCTTAACTATTCATTATTGCCATTATTAACCATGAAACTATAAGTTTAAGGAAAAATAAGTTACCACTTTATAAACTGCAAGATAAAACTGCATATTATTATATATATATATATTTTTTTTTTAAATATACAGAACAGGTTAAATGCCAGTACAGTAGCCAACAGGAAGGCAGAATTTCACTTCCAGTGTGTTCCACTATAGTATGCTGTTGTTCCTTAGAACCATTTCCAAGGTTTTAAGATACAAAACTTGGACAATTCAACCTTAGTATAGACATAATATGCAAAAAACTTGTTTTTAGAGTGAAAAGAAAAAGGTGCCAGTGCATTTATTTGCATGTATGCACTGCTGGTTGCATGTTTAGAAAAAACATACACCACGGCCACCCTGATATCCTGAAATAACAACCTGAGGAATCAGAATTACTTATTTCTGATCTGGAGTACCTCAAATTACTGATACATCCACAATAACAAGCAGAAATGAATGTTCCATATGTCAATATATTAAATGTTCATCGCTATATTTATTTATATAGCTAATAAAGGCATGTACGTTATGCATGTTTATTTCCATCTCCCTTGCTCTCGGGATAATCGTGTACATTAACTAAAGTTTAGCTGTAGCCATGTCAGTCCCAGGATGTTGAAGAGACAAGGTGGGTAAGGTAATATCTTTTATGGGACCAATTTCTGTTGAATGGTCCCTTACCATTTAGCTGTGACACTCTAGAGCAGGAATCGGCAACTTTTGGCACACGGCCTGCCAGGGAAAGCCACTGACAGGCCGGGCCAGTTTGTTTACCTGCCATGTCCACAGCTTTTGCTGATCGCAGCTCCCACTGGCCGCGGTTCGCTGTCCAAGGCCAATGGGGGCTGCGGGAAGGGCGGCCAGCACATCCCTTGGCCCATGCCGCTTCCTGCAGCCCACATTGGCTTGGGACAGTGAACGGCAGTCAGTGGGAGCTGCGATCGGCCAAACCTGCGAATGTGGCAGGTAAACAAACCGGCTCGGCCTGCCAGGGGCTTACCCTGGCGGGCCGTGGGCCAAAGGTTGCTGATCCCTGCTCTAGAGTACCTTTCCCAGACCTGAAGAAGAGCTGTGTGTGGCTCAAAAGCTAGTCCCTCTCACTAACAGAAGTTGGTCCAATAAAAGATATTATTACAGAGACAAAGGGAGTGAAGGAACTAAAAACATATTTTGCACAACATATTATTTTCATGGCCTTAATAAAAGTCAAAACATCCCCTATATCATATTCCAAAACAGCTCATTGCAAAATGAATTTACGTAACATTTTAAAAACATTTCAGAAAGAGTGAAAGTCACAGGTTTTTCCTACCAGACACACTGTTTTAGTAGATTTGCAAAGATCAACCTCTTGATGAGATGAAGACTGGGTTGCTGCGTTGTTTCCAGCCTTCTGGCGTGCTGAAGATGGCACTCCATCTGCAAGCTAAACCAGATGCAATTTTACAATGCAGAAAGGATGTGGGGGGTCTTGTTAAATCTTTAGCGGTAGAAGCATCCATCCGAGCAACAAGGACTCTCCTAAAGTATCACGGTGTGCACCCAAACGATCGTGACACAGATCCCACAGGAATGCAGGGCAGATCGCTTAGGCAGAATCCGCTCTCCATTACGTTAGGCAGGAGGTTCGACTCCTTAGCACCTGGGAGAAGTTCGCACCCGAACTCGAAAGTGGTTAGGATTAGCATGAGAGATCGGGACAGGAACAAGGCGGCTTCTGCGGTGAGGGAGGCAGAGGGGCCACAAAACCGCAGCGCCACAGACCAGCTTTAATCTCTGCCCAGCATCCCCAGCAGCCGCTCCCATCAGGGGAGGATGTGGGGATGCTCTGGGGAGCAGTCTAGGGGCCACTGTGGGGGGATGCTGGTTGGAGGACAGTCTGTGGGGGTACTCTGTGGGGGCTCTGTGGGGGGTTGCTGGTTGGGGGGGCAGTCTGGGGGAGCGCTGGTTGGGGGGCAGTCTGTGGGGATAAAGGGTGCCAGGGGGGG
>NC_048316.1:3421305-3421878 GCF_013100865.1 Trachemys scripta elegans | reverse complement strand
GGGGGGGGGGGGGGGGGGGGGGGGGGGGGGGGGGGGGGGGGGGGGGGGGGTAGTCTGGGTCTAGGGAGAGGGTAACTGCACGAGGGGCTGGGTTCCAGCCAGCCTGTTCCTTCTAGCACAACCTAGCTTCCAGCCACCCTCCCCAGCCAGCCACACTCTGCCAGCCCCCTTCATGGCCTGTCTACACCACAGCTGCTGCCAATGTCAGAGCAGAACAAAGGCTCCAGCGAATATGATTGCTTTGTGCCACTGATTTTCAAAATGGCCCATGGTAGCATAGACCCAGCCTCAGTCCAGGCGCTGCTCTGTGCTGCCTGCCAGCTTCAGCCTTGCTATAGCTTGTTTTAGGCGGCATCCTAGACAATGCAAACCGGGACACTTTGGCATTTGGTTTCCCCACAAAGCACTGAGCTAACACGGCTTTACAGCAGGGGTGGGCAAACTACGGCCCATGGGCTGGATCCGGCCCACGGGCTGGATCCGGCCCACGGGATTGCCAACCCGTAGCGCCGCGGGCCCCGTGCTGCTGCTGGAAGCCACCTGCACCAAGTCCCTATGGCCCCTGGGGGGGGG